>NC_037681.1:103559332-103559565 GCF_003255815.1 Theropithecus gelada
TCTTCTTCTTCTTCTTCTTCTTCTTCTTCTTCTTCTTCTTCTTCTTCTTCTTCTTCTTCTTCTTCTTCTTCTTCTTCTTCTTCCTCTCCTTATTCCTCTTCTTCTTCTCCCTCCCTCCCTCCTTCCTTTTCTTTTCTTTTCTTTTCTTTTCTTTTCTTTTCCCTCCCTCCCTCCCTCCCTCCGTCACTTCCTTCCTTCCTTCCTTCCTTCCTTCCTTCCTTCCTTCCTTCCTT